>NC_133306.1:22180012-22202892 GCF_012295235.1 Primulina huaijiensis
ACACACCATATTTGGTCGATTTAACAGTTTTTATAAATCCAACAGTAATATACAATATGGTGCACATAATTTTTTTATGGAAAGTGAATAAATAATATATACGGAAAACATTTAATTTAAATTTATTCAAAATAAAATAAAATAAAATAATCATATAAATTGATTTAATTATAAGTGAGTCTCATGTGAGACCGTCTCACGGATCTTAATCTATGAGACGGGTAAACCCTATCTATATTCACAATAAAAAGTAATACTCTTAGCATAAAAAATAATACTTTTTCATAGATGACCCAAATAAGAGATTCGTCTCACAAATTCTACCCGTGAGACCATGTCACATAAGTTTTTTCCTTTAATTATTTAATGAGACCCAAGAGTGGAATTGAAATTGTAAAAATCGCCGGCTGAGTCCAATCTTCATTTTAGACAAACGTTTACCGTTCAACGCTCACGCTCCATACATACAAATAGTCTCACACACCAAAACACGCACAAGAACTTGGAATTCTCCATCTCCAAATCCCATCCCCCAATCCCTCCATCGATAGCAATCAATCTACATTTGTTTCCGAATCATACAAAAACCTCGTACACGTCTGTATTCCATCCCATTTTCGTGGATTTGTGTACAGATTGTTATTTTTGTTTAGATTGATATTTACATGTGTTGGTGTCCGTTTACCATGTACGCGGTCTCTCTCTGATTGGTTCTATCGTTTGCTCGATATGCCCTAGATCCCATTTATACATACTTTAATTATATATATACATACGACGTATACATATAGACAGATCGTTTGGTCTTCAAGGTTGTGCTGCCTTCCAGATCTCTGTTTCAGCTCTGTTAGTGGTCAATCAATCCAGGTATTGCTCATTGATTTCGGCATGAAAAAACTTGTTTAGAGATGGGTATTTGCGTGTCTATGCGTGAGCGTATTTTACGGTGTGGGTTATCGGTTGTCTTGTTATTGTTATTGTTATTGATTTTTGGTGGGAGGGGGAAGGGTGTTCATTTAATGCTGCTGCGGATGATACATTTATGCACGTCTACGTGTTTATGTCGAGTTTTTCGTGTTTGTATGCGTATGCCGTTAGGGCGTTTAAGGAGCTTAAATGTAAGAAGTGTAAATTTTGTTTTGTTGGATAAATCTTTTCCAGTGTTTGTCGTGCGTATGCATGGACTTGGGTTGTTATTTCAAGAGGTCTGCGATTTTTGGATTTTGTTCTGTTTTTTTTTTTTTTTAACTTTTTGGTTAACCTTTTTTTTTTCTAGGAACTTTTCTTTTTTTATTAGGAATTTTCAGGGTCTTCATAATTGGGGCGACTTAGGAAATTGAATCTTCCATTTTTTAGTATTATTCTGCACTTTGATTTAAATTTCCAGTGACCCCTACCGGTTTCTAAGGTCGGGGTCTGATGTTCAGGCATCATACAAAACAGCTGTCAATTCCTCTATCTTTTTCTCATACTGATGATTTTGGGACATATTCTGATATGTCACTCATAAGGATTGGAAATTTTGGAGAACTTTTTTGTTTTGCTAAAATATGATATCCGAAAACTTCAACTTAATGTTGGGTGTCTGTCTTTTTCTTTTCCTTTTGTTATTTCGTTGCATATTTGAACTGTAATTTTTTGTTTTGAAGTAAAATTAGAAACTTTTTGGATAATTGCAAACTTCTTTATTGAAACATGAGTAAGAATAGATTTTTCCTTCTTGTTAGTGACTAACAGCAGCAGCATGCAATTTAGCAATTGTGCCCCATACTTCAATTTTCTTTTCATCACCAAGATGGATCAACGCCAGACTTTGAGAGACTGATCACATCTGCATTAAAGCTAATGAAATTATTTGATTTTCACGCAACAGGATATTGTTTGAGTACATCTGTCTTCTCCGCAGCTTCAGATTCTTTCTGAACACAGAGTTTCGGAGTTTGTTTTAGGAAGAGAAGTTAAGATTACACTGGTGCATTTTGGACTTTTAGAGTGGAACAACATAAAATATTGTTGGGATTGACCTGTGATGCAACATTCCTAGATGAAGTCGGCTAAGGCATGGCGTCTAGGTATCAAAGGCATGCATCTATTGCCAGGGCCTCGCCAGCGCAGTCATTTGAAGAAGCCAACATGGATTATTGTCCTGGTTTCTTTTGTCAGTTTTTTCTTAGTTTGTGCCTATATTTTTCCACCTCGAAGTGCTGCAGCATGTTATATATTCTCATCCGGTGGTTGCAAAGCATTAGAAAAATGGCTCCCACCTGCTCCTGCAAGAGAACTCACCGATGATGAAATAGCTTCACGTGTTGTAATTAGAGACATTCTTAACGTTCCGCTTACCATATCACAGAATCCAAAAATAGCATTCATGTTTCTTACACCAGGTGCATTACCTTTTGAGAAGCTATGGGATAAATTTTTCCAGGTACTATAGCTAAAATACTGGTTTTTATTTATTATTTGCCACATTTAAAATTTTCGCTACTTAAATTTTGCACAAATTGTGTCTTTTTGTAGTTATGCTAAGTTTAGATGTAAGCATTTGCACGGTCCTGCCGGTGGGATGTGTACATATTGAGCTGCATTGAGACTTTTCATTTTAAATACACAAAACTCAGAAACCTGTTTAGATACATGAAATTTCTTATCACCCGCATTTCAATTTCTGAAAACAGCATAATGATTGAGTAGCTTATGTGTAGATATATCCATTTGCTTAATTCATGCTAGTGTTTGCAATTATCCCTTTTTCTTGGTAGTGATTCAAAACTGTAGCTAGATATGAATTGAATAAAGATATTTTGTACGGTTAGCTTCATCTATGTAATGTTTGGTGAAAGCATGCCAAATGCATGCTTAAAAGTGGGATCATATGGTAGAGTGAAATCAACTCGATTATCTAGCTGTATCAGTGTTATGCTGTTTCAAATCACGCCAATGATGTAGTCAAATAGCTGAAACATATACTCATATAATATCTGTTAATTTTGCAGGAGAGGATAGCTCTCCTCACCTTAGGAGCACCACCATTGTTCCTTTAGCTTCAATTTTTAGCACATATCATGTCTTCCAAAATTTTATATAAGTAAAGGAAATAGAAATACCATAGTATTCTCCAATTCACGAGGATATGAATAAGAATTTTAAGCCTTTGCAACCTGTCAAAGAAACTTATCATTTTCTTTTTCATTTGCTGTACCTGTTTTTATAATGAGGAAATTTGTGAATTATTTAAAAATTTCAGTTAGAGATTTCATTCTACTCACTGAAATGTTTGAGCGATATCAATCCAAATTTATATCCACTGAACAGATTTTGTATTCAAAACAATGTTTCTTTGTCTATAGTAATGCCTTCCCCAAAATAGAATAAGTTTCTGTGAAGATATAAGAAGAATTGTTTTGGCAACTTTCAAAGCTAAATGCAACAGTGTCTAAAATTTGGAAGGTGATAGAACTAGAATTTGACACCATGACATTTGGCAAAATGTTTCTAGCAGAGCATTTAGTTGGCATGGATTCTTATTGCCTTGTAGACTTCTGAAATAGAAGGGCTGCACATGACTTCAGGCTTCTTTGTCTCTATCTTTCTTCTTTTTAACTGTTGAATCTTATTATGATTTTTACTTATATAGAATATAAATTTTGGGAAGAGTATTCTCTCGGTAAATAATGCCTTTAACTAATTTTTTGAGGCCTTGCTTGCTCCTTCCCTTTTCTCCACTATTTTAATTGATGATCTTGTGTTTTTCCCACGATCTTGTTCGCGAGTTCAGATGGAACCGCTCTTGTGCAATACTTTTCGTGTATAGAACTTGAGCATTATAATGTGCCAATGAACAATTGATACAAAAAGGAGTGCAGAAGATTTTTTAAGCATTTATACTGTTGTGTAATAAATAAAATAGTTTAAAACCATGAGTGCCAGTAACTCCCTGCATTCAACTTTATTTCCAGATTTTTCATTGACAGGTTACCAAGTCTAAACCCTAGGGTTGAAATAGAGCTGTAAGGTCATTGCATTTTGATAGGTAGAGTATATTTTTATATTACATATATACCTTGACATTTAGTGGGACCAAAACAAATGGCTGGACTCCAACTGGACCATACAAATATTGACTTTATTATTAAAAGTAAGAAGGTAAGGAGAGAGATATCTCAAGTGCATCGAATTCGAAAAGGAATAACATGAATTATGATATTTTTATAGGCAAGAAACCATTTCTTGATTATTTTGTAGGTTAACTAAAATTTTACGTGGCAAACCCTTCGTCCACAATAGTGAAACCACTAAAATCTTATGCAAAGTGAAGAATCTGGTAAAATCTTTTAGTTGAATGATAAGCTTGTGAACATTCCTTTTATTTTATCCCTATGTTTTGCTGCTTTTATTCACACCATTTGATGATATGACAATTTGTTATTATTCAATTTGGACAATTTTATTTAAATATTTTCCCCACTTCCGTTTATTGTCAGGGCCATGAAGGTAGATTCTCTGTATACGTTCATGCGTCCAAGGATAAACCTTTGCATTTTAGTCGTAATTTTATTAATCGGGAAATACGCAGTGGCGAGGTTTGTTTTCATTTCTTTACTCAGACGTGTTTAATGAAATTGGAAAACTATACATGTTTTTGGATTGTGCTTGCATCTTCGTCACAGTCAAGTTTCAAACTTTACAAGTTTGAGTTGGTTTAGTACAAGATTAAACATGAAAACATGTTTTTAGTTTCGATTATAATTTTAATTATATGGAGTTAATCAATAAAACACAAAGTCATAAACATACAAAATATGTGGAAGTGGTCGAAACAAATGTTTGTTCATGTATGGTTTCACACATTCTAGGCTCCAAGTCTGTATTCAATGCTTATTTAACAGTTTAAAGAATTTTAAAGCTTGCTAAAAAGTTCAAAATCTCTTCTTAACATGGACAACACAATTCAATTCTTACTGAAATTTATGCTTTTGAAATATGGGTTTTAGATATGCTCCGAACATGTTATATTTTACAGATTTGAAAATATTATCAATGTCACTTATTAGTGTTAGATAATTTGTGGTGGTCCTAGTGATTTTCAGTAACTTGTTTGTTACAGTTCTTACATTTGTAACTACAATAGCCCTTCTTCCCAAATCACTAGTTTAAATTATATCATTATTGAATTTATTGTTTAATTTGCTCTCTTTTGCCAATTGGACAATTTTTTTCCTTTTTGAAACTGAGATTATGTGACAGGTTCATAAAATGACAATTATTTTTCTCAAAAGTACCCTTAAATAAAGCAATGAACTGATTGACTATCACTACATTTGAGGGCATGGTCTAAGGATCCACCCAAAGACCAAATTGACTTTTCTATCCTTATCTTAAACCTTTGCGCCCATTCAAAATGGCACTTTTGATGGAGATTCGTAAGCTAGTCCTTTCGGTTAATGGTTCATAATTGCAGGTAGAATGGGGAACAATTTCGATGATTGACGCGGAAAGGCGGCTTATAGCAAATGCCCTAAAAGATCAAGACAACCAGCACTTTGTATTACTTTCTGACAGGTTGTAAAATAATGTCCGTAAAAGTTTTCATTACAAACTTGTGACTAAAGTACAAAATTTTGTACTGATCGAGAATTTCTTGACCGCAGTTGCATACCCCTTCATGATTTTGATTATGTGTACAAGTATCTCATGCAAGCAAACATTAGCTTCATAGACAGGTAAGCCAATTATTTTCTGTTTTTGCTTTTTGGGTTTACCATATCAACATTTTACTCCAGCGAGGCATGTAGGATATGCTCGATAAATTTGTAGCTCAAGTACCAACTACATAACTGAAAGAACTGAAGCATAACATTAGATTGAGCAGATTATGCTATTTGCTTTTCAAGATTTTAACGTTACAGTGAAAACAGAGAAAGAATTTAGGTTGTTTTGGTTGAAGTAATTGTTGAAATGAGCTTACCAAGCCAATACAAAGTTAATCAATGTAAAATTTCCTAAAAATATAATTAATGTGTAACTGCAGTTTATTTCATGTATGTGTTTATGCTTCCAAAAGCTTTACATATAAAGCCTCAACTTCAGTATGTTGTTAAGCTAGCATCCCGTGATATGATCTATAAGCTGATGCCTTGTTTTCTGTAGTTTTGAGGATCCTGGTCCTCATGGAAATGGCAGGTACATTGAACATATGTTACCTGAAGTCGAGAAGAAAGACTTTCGAAAGGGTGCACAGGTGTGGCTCATATTTGATACAGTTCATTTTATTTAAATAAAATGATATAGTGGCATCTGATTCCTAAATTTTTAGTATATAACACTGGGGAATAAGTGGAGGGATCCCTGTTGTAGACAAGTACAATTATAATAATGTTTGAGGTTTCTTTTACATTGAGAATGTTTCAAGTTTATCCCTTTTTATTAAATCTAAATGTTGATGTCTAGTTACATGAATGTTAACACTCTGCTCTCAATTTCTTTAGTTTGTCTTGTAATAATGCTTTTCTTTTGTTGTTCTATTCAGTGGTTCACGATGAAACGGCAGCATGCTATTATAGTTATGGCTGACAGACTCTACTACACAAAATTCAGGGATTACTGCAGGGTTGGTTCAAATTTTTTCTTGCAATTTAAAACTTCAATTTTAATCCATCACAATTTTGATTAATAGCGTATGTACACATTTTTGAGGTAACTTTTTCCCAATTGCAAGGGCACGGATGAGTTGTTAGGCATACTCGTTACTCTACTTTGATTTACATATTCTGAGCAAACTATAATTTACCATGTGGTGGTTTAAGGATTACCAACTATTCTCACTAAAGCTGTAATTACACTTAAATACCTCGATGACTTGTTCTTCACTGTAGGAGACAATGGACAAATAATTATCTTATGAAAGCATTCACATGAAATGTCGATGTTTCGGCATTAAGTTTTACTTGAATGAACTGACATTTCTCTAGAACAAAATTATATATCGTAAATGTATATATCATAGATGGTTGTGAATATGGAATTCTGCTTAATGTTAAGGCTAGGAGGATGTGAAGATGGCTTCTTATTATTAAAAGCTTGGAAACTAACTTGCCTATATATGTTTTTGTTTTTTCTCTATATAAATTTGAAGATGATGTATGCAGCTGAACCCAGACCAGATTTGGATAAGACACGACCTCAGTGTTTGCTCATGATTTACTTGTGGTTTTGCCCGTTTTTGGTTATTTTCATGGGCATGCTGTAATTTAAGAAGCTCCGCTGATGATACGCCACTCTGCATAAAAAAATGGTTTAATATACCAAACAGCAAGCCTTTTATTACTTACATCCCTGAAACCTCATACGTATCCCAATTTTACGAATCATTATTTCATTCAGTAAAGGAGATATGTGGATTGCTTGGCTCGTGCATCTTTTATGTGTTTTGCTGCTTTCTCACTGCTACCAAGAACTTTTACCTTTATAGATTGTTTATCCAAATTTGAATTGTAATTATTTCTTTCTATTGCTCGTCTATTGTTGTATAGTGAAATAGAAATTTACTAATCGGATCCATTTCTTTTTATTGAACAGCCGGGAATGGAGGGTTCCCGCAACTGCTACTCTGATGAGCACTATTTACCAACATTTTTCTCTGTGAGACTCGTATTTTCGATTTTTAAGTTTCTAAAATGTCTTTCTATCTTGTCCCTCCAATTCTCGCATTTGTTTAACTAATTATTTTTTCCTCCTCTTTTTAGATGCTTGATCCTGCAGGGATCTCGAACTGGTCAGTAACACATGTTGATTGGTCCGAAGGGAAGTGGCATCCGAAATCATATGAAGCACAAGATATTACCATCGAGCTAATGAGAAACATCACGGTATGACTCTCTTTTCGGAGCTTTTGCGTCAACTGTAGCCATACCTTCCATATACCTCCCCCAATCATTTTTGCACTTCTTGTTTACATATGTTATATGATACACATACTTTGAAGGATCCTGATGGAATTATGTTCCAAGTTGTAGATTGATTATACTCTCATCTTGACCATCTTAATTTTTTTATGGGCTGCAACTTTTCTATTGAATTTAATTTGGATCAGATAATTTAGCCTCGAGCACAAAATATTTCTTCTTCTGTCGAGTTCTTATCTCTGAGTTGACTAATATTATGACCTGCAACTTACAATTTTGTTTTTGCAGTCTATCGCAGACAGTGTCCATGTCACTAGCGACGAAAAGGTTAGTATGGTTCAGCTGAACTTTGCCAAAGTTTTTCTTATGTGATGGATCCAGAAGGAGGCTAAGAGGGGCTGTTATTCATGTTCCCTCTTGGATTCTCATATAAATAATGTATTATATATGCATAAACTATAATTCACCTCTTATATTTTTCAAGTTTTATTTCGCTTCTGGCTCCTTTATCGTTTGTGCAGTGTCAATATTTTTATGGAAACTGTTATTATGTACTGCAGAAAGAAATTCAGATCAGACCCTGTGTTCTTCATGGAGATCAACAGCCGTGTTATTTATTTGCGAGGAAATTTTTGCCTGGAACTCTAAATAATTTGATGCAACTGTTCCCTAATTACACATCTATTTGACCGCTCGAATACTGATTCTTTGGTCTGATTCAATTGTTGTATTCGATCCCCTTGGCCTCCATTTATCGTGTAGCTTCTGATGTTTGTAAAGATCCTTGCCTCGCATGCTCCACAACAAGGCTTATATTTCTTAATGGAAAGGCAACTAGCAGAGACTGGAAGCGAAGAAAAAGGCCGACTTGGCCTGGGAACATTGTTTAATTTAATTGATGACTTATTTTTTCCCCTCCATCCGTGATATTTATGTCTACATTCTGATTTTGGGATTCTGAGAGTTATGGGGACTTACAGCTGCGCTGTTAGGATGATCATTGTAGAATTTGATTATAAAGTTGCTAAAACAGCCAGCATTTTTTAAACAATTTTGTTTTGCGTAATTTAATTTAATTTTATTTCATCAGTTTTTCTTGATTATAGTGATATTTACAGACACTTGAACTTATTTAGTTACTTAGGATTTTATCGTTTAGTTCTTCAATGTATACCGAATTTGGTTTCCCAATTTGTCCCATGGGTTGCTTTCGAAATGGTTATTATTACTAAGCACACATGATACAAGTATAAATAATGACTATTATATATATAAATCATGATCAATAAAAGATCAAACTGAATCATGTTTTTAATTATTACTTTGATAAGAGTAATATAATTTATTAAATATGTGATTCATAGTGATATCATGTAATTTTTTTTTTTAATTTTTAACGAATATTAGATATTGCAGGTACAAATAATATGAAAAAAAAATATTTATGTAAACACATAAAATATTTTCATAAAAATAATTGGTTTCACAAAATTGTACCACCAGTTACTATTTTCACAAAAAACAATAACCGTAAATGAACTGGAACAACTAGTAATATTCAAGCAAGCCTCAACCTTTATATATAACAGACATTAGAAAAATTTGCAATAAGAAAAAAAAAAGTGATCATATGAATTAAATATTGGGTCCCATATCATTAATCATCTTTGCCATTACATCAATTAGGGTCACGCATTTGAACGGTTCTCTTTAGGAATGAAAACTATATATCAAAGAAGGAATCAATGTTAGGCTTGCATGGAGAATTATTTTAAATTTGTTTTTCAATCAAGTCATTTTAAATTCACATCTAAACCATTATTAATAATCTTAAACTGAACGTAACAATTTCAATGTTTCTAAATTGAGTCTTGAAGAACGTACAATTTTATTTTCACCTATAATTTCAACGATTTTTTTCTCAACACAAAATTTCAAAAAACTTGGTTTTGAAAAAACCTATAATCAGATTATTAGATACCATAAAGCTTGAAAAATTCTTTGAATCCATAAGCGCTGAGGTCGTAATTGAACTGCCAAAGTAAACGGATGAAAAATCACTATAAACAGAGGATAAATAAAGATACACTAGTCATCAAGGCACGAGTGTTGTGTGAGCATAACAATATTTTGTTTAGGGGGTTTAACTTTAATATAGCATATGGATAACACAAGAGATCCCTAAACCTTAAAATATTTCCCAAAAAAGAAAAAGACACACGGACCACAACTAGGCATGTTACTCGACAATGATTATGGCAATACGATTCAGACAGTTTTGGATTGGTCCGGTTCCAGTATATTCTAACCCAAAACTTGTTTAATCCTGTTTGGATGTGGTTTGATAACATGCCTAAATCCCTAGATATCACAACCTAAATGTGCATGAAAAGTTCAAACGGATCACTGGCAAAACTTTGACAGAGTATTTTGTTGTATTTGGATCAACAACCTTTCCTTGATTAGCTGCCTGTTTAGCAATACCTCTGACTCATTGGGCTCAGAATTAGACAGTAAATGTACCGTACAAAGATGAATTTACCTGCTCTGGGCTGTGAAATATCTCTATGAATGGATATTTGGTCTTCTGGCGTGTAATGCAAAATCCAGGAAATTTCAGCCAGCACAATTACCAAGATTCAGGATATCATAATTGTGAACAAATTTCTGCTGTACAAGGAGTAATCAGAACTACTTTTGATACAGGTTCTCATCTGTGGTATATGCAAGAGGTAATGTACACGCGTAAATTTGGCGTGCGGATAGAACTAAGCTGCAGCTTCTTCCAGTATTTTGTCAAGACGTTTCGCGAGGTTACACCTGCAGCAGTAAAAACTTAAATGTTTTGTGAAACAATAGAAAATTTATTGCAAGACAAAGTGAAAAAATAATGACGATTTTGCAAATTACTTGGCCGTAAATGCAACAAGCATGGGATGACCATGATGAAGAAGTTGCACAAAGTCTAAAATGTATGACACTTGATGGTCGAAGGTCCTTCGGAAAGCCAGTGTAGTACCTACAATTTTAATGATTTGCAATAGAATGAGACAAAAGTGGATCATAAACCAACAAGAGAAGCATATACGTGATGACATGGTTTTAGAATTAACATCTCAGTTGCATTGTAAAATGAGTGATACGAGATGTGGGGCCTCGTGAAATGATCTCAGGTGATAATTGTCCTGGAACAAGTAATCGGAGGAGTTTGTTGCCCCATAAACAAAAATTAATAAATGTTAATGTAACTAGTTACTACCAAACGTAGAAAAGATAATAATAAGAATCTTAAAAAATCGTACTGACCATGAGAAGAACCAGATTATTCAAGGTCTAAGAAGATAAAATACAGAGAAACTGCATGAATTGAAACAACATTATTTGGATATCTGTAAAATGCAATAAGAACCAATATGCAAGTAAGATGCCAACATTTTCTTCATAAAAACACCACAAAATCTCCCAGATGAATCCGAACACATTTTAAGATTAGATTATAGATAGACTTCGAACTAGTGCTGCTAATTATAATATTTTTTTCAAGAAAAGATGTAATGAATAATAAGTCACAAGCAAAGAATCAGCAAAACAATTCAAGCCATTACAAGAGGATCAAACGAAACACCATCTAAGAAAAAATGATAAAAAAAAATTCAATCCAAGAAAAGAATCCCCCACCCAAAATGCTGATTACACAAATATAGTGTGACTCCACTTTTTCACCAAGCAGCAGCCACAGTACTTAAAGTAAGTATTTTTCACAGAAGAAGCAAGGATCAAGAATGCAGTGCATTAGCAACTGCCCACATTTATCACTCCCATCAGCACGAGAGGAGACAATTCCAAGCAAAACGTTACTTCCAACTTGAACTGAATGGTGGACCATGTGGAAACTGTGAAATGTGAAAAAAGCCAAAAGGGCGTGAGGTGTGTAATGGAGGTGGTTAGGGTTTGAACGGGTGAAATTTATTCAATGTGGACGTGCCAGAGATGGAACAAAAGAGAGGAGATGATTCCATTAAACTATTACCATAATGGAATAAGATTTTTGGACCCCTGCCACTAGGCCAATCGATCTTTGGATCTTCTGCGCATTGAAATTCTTGAGTTCGTCACACTTTCCATGGCAGAAAACTGGTGAAAATGCACCAGCAAAATTTCACCGAAAAATCATATCCACCAATCTGAAACTCAGAGAAGATACAAAACATTTATTTGAATATAAAGAGTAATTGGTCAGGAAATAATATGCTGATCTTTTAGATAACCTTGAAACATTGATTGTGTCATAAACAACAATAGCAAAATTTTAAACAGGCCTAGATCAGGGATAAGACCGAGAAAACATGCATATTACGTGATGAAAAGGGATAACCATCATGAGTTACAAGTGATGAATCTTCACTTCAAATGTTACAAATTTTCCACCTATAAAGTTCGATCATGAAATATAAATAACAACAAAGACATAATACTAGTACATCAAGAGAAGAAGATATATTAACGGTGCTACCTTTGTATCTATTATTACGGTGGACAAGAGAAGATGTCTGCAGAATAGGACATTTGTTTCGTGAGCAGATCAGATTTCCATGATTAACTTTGCGAGCCTATTTGCTTTAGCTAGCTCTCCCTTTGAACAAAATGAATGAACAAGAGCATAGAAAGAATCAAAATCTCTCAACTGCTGTGTTTTTCCATAGTCATCTGACAAAATTTTCATCATGTTTTCACCAAAGATTAAAGGCCCGTGATCTAAATCATGTGTAGTTGACCCTCTGAAAGAAGAATTTCTCCGTCCAGGGAAAAGTGCAGTTTCAACTTCACCAAGCAAAGTAACAGCCTCAAGAATACTTCCTTGCTCACAAAGGGAACCAAGTAAATTTTCCACCGAATCTGACTGCAGCTCGCTATCTATTTTGCGTAGGAGAACAATGACTGATGGGGTTTGAAGCATCTCTTTTAAAATATTTCGAGATTCTTCCATCCTTCCCTTGGCACACAAGCCTCGGATTGCACACAAAAAACCAAGAAAATCAGGTAATATACCTTTGCTTCTAAATTCAAAATATAAATTGAGTGCTCCCTCCATATCACCCTTCCGGCAGTAGCCATTAATTAGTGCACTGACTGTGAAACCATCAGGATTTAGATTTCTAGCCTCTAAATCGCAGAAAAGCTTAATAGCTTCCTCAAACTGACTGGAATTACAATAACCATTAATCAGTGAATTATAAATATGAGTGTTGGGCTGAAGATTCTTGAGGAACATCCTTTCAAAGACCGTTCTGGCATCCAGTAAAAGTCCTTCTTTAACTAAAGCATCAATAAGTGTACCATATGTAATCTTCGAAGCAGCAACACCAGTTATCTCCATTGAGTCGAACAATCTAAAAGCCTCAACAAGACAACCTTGGCGACACAATCCATGAATAACAGAATTATAGGTAACAACATTGAGAGCTACCCCCTTTTTCTTTGCAAAAGAGCATAGATCTAATGCCTTCTCAATAAGCAGATCTTTACAAAGCTTGTCGACCATAATGGAGTAGTCCACGGCATTCATAACAGGTAGGTTGTTTTCAGCTCTAATCAAAAGCTCATATGCATCCAAAACTCGGCCACCGTATATCAGTGTCCCAAAAACGGTAGCCGGAATAGTCACCCTCAATTTTTTGTCATTCATAATCGAGAGAAATACAAGGGCTTTTTTCACATCACTCAAACACAGGTAATGTATCAGTGTCTCGGTCACTCTTAGATCATACATGCCATGTATTTTAATAAATGAGATCAGAATATGCAGGGCAAACAATCTTTGGCCTTCAGAAAGAAGAGCTCTGATGATCGAATAATAACACAAGTTCGTCAATTCTATACCACTATTCTTCATAAAAAATAAGATGGTGCACGATGCCTCTGTAAAACCCATTTTGCACAGGAAACAAATGGCATCATTGCATACAATATTCAGGGCTGGAAGCCGTACATGTTTTATTCTTGCTATAACATTTAAAACTCCTTCTTCGCCATATTTGTCTAATGTTGTTTTGAACAACATCATGTACATTGTTTCATTTAAAGGCAAACCTTTCTTGATATATTCAATAAAAATGTCGAGCGCCATACCCACCATGCCTTTTTTGCAAAGCCCCGAAATAATACAATCGTAACATGCAACTGAAGAGTTTGATGTTTTCCGGAACTCATCAAATATTTCAAGAGCCTCACCAATCCTACCTGATTTACAATATCCATCAATCAGAGTAATGTAAGTAACAGAATTCGGAGTTAGGTCCATCTGTGGCAATCCTTTATAAATTGAAAGAGCATCCTCGAACAAGCCAACCAATAGAAGAGCTTTTATCAGAATGTTGCACATTATGACATCCTTATGGATGCCAGCTTTTTCGAGTCTTCTCTTTGTATCTAAAATTCCTGAGGCACTTTGTTCTTGAATATAGCCATGTAGTAATGTACTATACGTGACAACATCTCCAACAATAGCCTTTGAGAAATTGTCAGCTTCTGATGTCCTCCCACCTTTGCATAGTCCATTAATGACGGTGTTATATGTTACGACTCCAGGATTTATTCCTCTATTCTCCATTTCATCAAGAAGATGGAAGACAAGATCAAAATTACGCTTCTTACAAACTCCATGAATCAAAATGGCATAAGCAAACTCATCAATCTTAATCTCCAAAGTTTTCAGCATTCTAAATATTGCAAATGCCTCCTCTAATTTTCCTTTCTTGCAAAAACCTAAAATAATTGCAGTGTAAGTAACCAAATTTGGTTCAAGTCCCTTCTTTCTCATCTTGTACAAAATTCCTACAGCCTTTTCCACATATCCGGCCTTCGAAAATCCATCTACAAGAATAGTGTAACCGATAATATCCAACTCAACTTTCCTATCCCCCATAGCTCTATAATTTTGCAATGCCTCATCCATCAATCCTTTCTCTAGACACCCATAAATCCAATTACTATAAAACACAACATCAAGAGCTAACTCATTATTTTCCATCCAAGAAACCAAATCACGTATCTTTTCTACTTTACCTAAGCTACAGTAAGCAGTCAAAACAGATGTACATGTGACAGTATTAGGCTTCAAAGAAGAAGATTTTACAGCATTCTCATAAAACTCAACTGCCAGACCAGGCTCCCCAATCCTTACAAAACCCGAAATCACAGAACTACAAATAAAGTTATCAAAAGGGTACTTGAATTTATCATCAGCCATCAACTTTACCAACTCAATCACTCTGTCCATTTTTCCAATTGAGCTAAAGCAATAAATTAATGAGAAAAAAGTACGAGAAGAAGGAAAGCTACCATCCGTTTTCAAGAAATCCTTTAACAAAGAAAGACCGTTCTCAGGATCTTTGCCAAATCTACAAAGTCCTTGGATTACAGAATCAAAGATTTGATTTTTCTGTAAAATCTCGGACTTCCCTGAGAGGGTTTTCAAGAATTCAGCGGCTTCATCATATTTGTGCACTTTCAACAAAGCTTTAGTGAAGATTGTGCGAGCATGGATGTCAGGTTTCACTTTGTTTGAGCCGAATTGACGGAAGACGTGAATAATGGCAGTAAATCTTCTATTTTGATAAAGAAAACGAAGGAATTTGTTGAAATCTTTTAGAGTTGGTGTAAAACCACTTTTCCAAAGTGCTGAAAGCGAGAACATTTTGGAATGATGCTACGAGAAGATAGAACCATTATGTGAGACTACGCGGATTTATAGAAACCTTCACCTTGCTGTCAACGTATGGTGACTTTTAAGTTATATGGAGAATTGAGCAGCAATCAGAACTCCCGCAGGCAGGTACCTTTCCGGCAGTGGCAGCGGAGACGCTCAGGCGGTCAGGCCCACCTAGCGTATCCATCTCAAACAACGAGCATTGACCCATTAACCCGCTTACATTATTATTTTTATGTTGATAGAACTTGTAGCTCTCCTGCACATTGTTTTTAACCTCGTACCGTTAAATCTCGTGTGAAAAGTTCGTCGAGAAAGTAGAAAAAATGTTTAAGGGATAATCAAATTATATCGATCATTGATCAAACGTTCGTCTATCCAATAACTCAATAACGATCCACTTAAATTATTAATTTTATAGTATCAGGCTTTGGTTTATGTACTGTGAGGATCCGGACGCTAATCATGTTCTTAATCGTCATTGGGACTAATGAATCATTTATAATAAAACAGGGTCTAAATTTTATTTTATTTTTTTAAATATGATATCAAATGCGGAACGTAATGGAATCACTCTACTATACATATCAGTATAAAAGTAAAGTACATGTCTTGTACTATATACAATCATTTACAAACTAAGGTTCAACTACTAAATATCAAGTGTTCAACCCTATCTCAGATCAAGTCCGTAGTCTCCACTCTAATCACGATCTCTCTCTTCATCTCCTCGACCCTGAACCTGTCCCACCTGTTGTCATGCACACATACAAACACGACAACAGCCGGATAACTCCGGTGAGAATAAATCCCAGTATAAATCAACGAAACAGGCAATCATATAATTAATATAAAGCATGAAGCAGATATCATATATATATCAAAATCTGAAACATAATTAATATCAAACTATCAATCATACTCGTGACTCCACGACTCAGACTAGAGTCAATCCTAGTCTAGGGATCCCGGTTTCCAGACGTTGGTATTCCTATATCGACCAACAGTAATAGAAGAAACTCCGATTCTATTCACGTCGATATAACCAAACATCCAGTGTCTTGACCTATCTGTCACAGACTGTGGCACTATCGCCAATACACTATCTTGTGACCTCGTGCAATGTGCCCGTGGCGATCCCGCCACTATCAGGTACTTCGGTCACAAGATCATTCGTCTAATATTCGTCTAACACATGCTCTCTATACAGCAATAGAACAAGCGTATCAACTCAAATCAATGCAAATAATAACAAATAGTATGTGATTTAGGGAAACACAAGTATATCCTACTTGTGTCGATCTCCCAATACCACATTGACTTATACCTTTCTTTCGTCAGTTTCTGGCTCTGTCGAAGTCTCAAGGTCAAAGCTGTCAATATCAATCTGAAATGACATATCGAATAGGCACAACATCAATATACAACTTATATCAATATTCATTCTCTGTTTCGACGGTATAACAGTATAGTCCTGATATCCCCGTCAACTCAGACAACAATATATATCAATTACAATCATAACCAATATTCAATCTAATCCATAATCTCAGAAATCTGAATAATCTCAATTCCATCTCTGAAAAATCATAACAAATGTATAAACAATCTGTTCTTCAATCTGTTCTCGGTTCTACGATGTCTAATATATCAAGAACATCATATAACAATCATATCTGATTCTGACAATGTCATAATTTGAAATCATATCAAAACTCAATAAAACTTACGTTCAGTTGAAGCTCTCGTCGATAGAAACACGATACTGCAGTCGGATTGAAATTCTGACGGGCGGATCTTTCGTAAACTTCAATTTCCTCAAATAAAAGGCGTAAGTATTTTTCACACAATTCTTCTGACCCTTTCTCGTTTTTCTTCTTTGCTGATAATGGCTAAAGGCATGAAAAACGTATATATATATCCCAAGTTGCATGCTAGAGAAACGTGGCTCATTTTCACACATTTCAGTCGGCGCTCGGGCGGTTGCAACCTACCGCTCGGGCGCGGGATGTTCTGTCCGAGACATATCCTTATTGTACATTGGCGCTCGGGCGGTCACAAACTACCGCTCGGGCGCCGAACCTTCTGTCCAAGTATTCCTCCTGTTCAACATCGGCGCTCGGGCGGTCAAAAACTACCGCTCGGGCGCCAGATGTTCTGTCCAACATCTTGGCTTATACTACACCGACTCCCGGCTTCTCCTTTCACGTCTTATTTTAGCTCCTGAAATCTCAATTCTGTCAATTAATCAATGTCCGATTACAGTACTAAACTCTCGGGCATTACATGTACAAAATTATAAACATGAATATTTATTTAAATTAAACAATAATCAATTATTTTGGATGTATTGTCGAAAATATAATGATTGGCAACAAACATAGGGCAAAAACTCGTGTGACACGGTCTCACGGATCGTATTGTGTGAGACGGATATCTTATTTGGGTAATCCATGAAAAAGTATGGCTTTTTATGCTAAGAGTATTACTTTTTATTGTGAATATCGGTAGGGTTGATCTGTCTCACAAATAAAGACTCGTGAAACCATCTGACAAGAGACCTATTCCAAACATATTTGGAATTATTAATAATTTTTTCATAGTTGAATATATATCATTCTGTTTAATTGTATTAAAACTGCGAAATTTATTGTTATTTATACTTTTTTTTTACCAACAACAATTTTAAAGGAGTTCAGGCCATTTTCAAAATATCGAAAAAAAATAGAGTTTAGATACAAATTTTGTGAAGAAAATTTAAAAAAATGAATTTTTTTAGCTATAGGTATTAACATCTGAATATTTCTACATAAATTTAAATCAATGTACTATGCCTATCATCCACTTCCACCCATTTATTATTAATTAGTAACCATCTTACAAATATTAAGTACATTTATACCTGTGCATGCATTATGTGTTTGTACAATTGATTTTTTCTTATTCATTTATAAGATTTGTGATTATTTTTTTATATTTTAATTACTATTTGGATCACAATGATGCAATTATACTGAATATGTAATTTGTAGAAGATAATGTGTGAATATTTGAACTTAAAGAAAGTGAATATTAATTTGTAAGTGATAATACTGATAATTTGGAATTCATTGTCAAGAATATTTTTGTAACAATCAAGTTGTGTCATAAAGTCACATCAAATTTTGTTAGTATAAAGAGTACTTATATATTAAGTATAGCAAAAATATAATGAATTTTACATTATGATAGTATATAAATCATTAGATAATATCGTTAACAATATAATTAAATATTAAAGAATTGTATTTGTTGAATTAATTCAAATTTAAACATGATAAAATTAACCTTTAACCAGGTGTATGATGAGTACCGTATATTTGATTAATTAGAATACTTTTTTTAAAAAAAAATCTTTAATTGATAGTAATTTGAACGACTAATTAATAATATACAAGGAATTAAGCACTCAGGCAATGCACATTTGAGCTCCGTAGGACATTCAAATTGCAATTTGCAAATGCTGATAAACAAAAATAATATGAGCAGTCAAACCAACCAAGACAAGGCTAAATTGTCGTACATTTCACCATGTATTAGCTCAGAGTCAAAACTTATAAGCATCAGAAGAAGCTCCAAGTCTCCCCTCAATGCTACTTATCTTTTTATATTTTATAAACATGTACGTATTTTTAGAGAAAATACATCAAACATATGCATCTTATTCCACATGGATCCAAAGAATATCATTAAAACAACATAGAGCTACGGCAACAGCTTATCGATCATAACCCATGGCTACAACTGGGATTCTGACCTTGTGCCCTCGACTCCCTTTCAGCCAAATCTCGCCAAAGCTGTAGAGACCGGTAATAGATCGAACTGTAAGAGTAACTGAGAATTTTTGGGATGCACCAGGTGTTAAAGTCATAGCAGGAGGGCTGGTTTCAATGGCCACAGCAGGTGCCATTCTTGATGTGATCACATATGTTTCTTCATCAGCCACGTTTGTCACGGTGCGAGTGACTGTTCGAGTTCCCACGAGGTGTGAAATTGTTATCGAGGGTGTGTTGAGATTTGATGGATGACCAAGAGTGTAATTGCAGGGTGCATTTGTGTAGTTTCTGATCTCCTGAGAATCGATTCCAGCTGTTGTGCACAAGAATCCTATGTAGTCTTCATATCCTAAAATTTGTATCAAGAAATACGAAGATCAAGAAAAGAAGACCTTTTTCTTTGTTTCAGTTCCATCAGTTTCACACAGATGGGGAAAAAATAAAAACTGAAAACTTTAGGAGAGAGGAAATCATATTTTCTGAATTTAATACAAAAATACATGAAGGTCTAAAAAAATCTTAAGAGAGTGGGGATGATGGCACCTCTCAGACTTCCTTTGGCTTTATGACTGACTCCCATTTTCAAGAACTTGAGAAATAGACATGATTTCTTGTGATCAAACAATGACAGAAGCGAAAGTATAGTACTTACCAACATCGAAAATAAGTCCTGGATCTAGAGCAGCTCTGGGATTGACATGCCCACTACCATAATCAAAAGGTGTTGCAGGAACCAGAGACAGCACCCCGGATTCTGAATATTGTTGGGCTTGAAGTGGTCTCTCTGCCCTGTCAAAGGTCGATGATGTAGTCATCAAAGCTGATTTGATAGCGGCAGGACTCCAGTGTGGGTTCTTTTGTTTCACTAGGGCAGCTATTCCTGCTATGTGAGGTGTAGCCATGCTCGTTCCAGATATCATAGCAAAGCCTTCACCTGTTGCAAATGAATAACTTTTTTAAACTTGCAGAGTTGTAAACAAGAAAAATATAATAAAAGAGGTCACAATCACAACACAAATAGAACTTGGTTTGTTGTATGACCACACTTGCAGAAAATGACCCCGGGGCTAAAACTCCTATTAATCCATCAAAGTTCATAATGAATTCACATTATGAAGTGTTTCAAAAAGACAAAAACAAATATTGTGGGTTTTAGATCTAATTCAACTTCTCGTCAAAAAAAATAAAAAAAGCTGTTTCGTCAATGCAAATATAAAACTATTTCCACATGATTGTTAAAACAACATTAGAATTCGTAGTAATGTTCTTTTGTAAGTAATTGCTTCTGTATCCGTAGCTCTAATGATTAAATCTGCCAATAGAATTAATTTGATTTCTAAACACATGGACAAGATTTGTAAAACGGTATAGAGTAGCAATTTACCAACATAATTTGGCTCATCAGTTCCATTAGGAGCCCAAGCAGACCAAATCAGAGAGCCAGGCGCCAAGATATCTGGTTTTAGTAGATCCGCGTCTTGAAAGCTGTAATCTTTGATATTAGGTCCTCGAGCGGAGAACAATGCTACTTGCGGTGCAGACATGTGGAGTATAGGCTCCAGCCCATCCCAAATACTTCCTACTGCCTTAAAGCTCGTAACTCGACCAGTCCAATCTCTTTGAGTAGAGACGTTGTAGTAGTCTATAAGTTCCTAAAAGAAGCGATAATCCAAGAATGATGATTATAAATGAGAACCCAAATAATTTTATTTTATGTAAACTGGATGAATCTTGAGTATCAAATGAGTCGAAAATAACCACCGCCCTGCACTATTAATAATACATCCACTCAAACTTCATTCCCCGGCACCGTGGCAAAAGGTGATGCAAAAATGCCAACGAACAACTTTTGCCAGCAATATCAGTTCAAGGTACAAAATCATAAAAATATAAAAATAGCCTGATATAATTCAAAAACGTTACCCGCCAAGAGTGTTTGTCCTTTCCTAACCGCTGCTCTCCTAATGGACAAATAATATGACTAATGAAGAAGATAAGGAAAAAATAGTTACCGTCGACTTGATAATATCTGTTATCAGGATCCCTGGAACACCAACAGGAACTGGATCATATTTTGTCCCAGGAGAAGAATTCTCTACTGCTAGGACAAAGCCAACAGCACCGAGACTCTTGGCAGTCTCCCAGACTTTCTTGATCGAAGATGTTCCAACAACAAAATTAAAAGAATAGCCACAGAGAAGAATGTTGCCTCGGACCAAATTTTTGTTCAGAACTTCAGGCCTCTGGCATTCCGAAGCACTATACTTGGTGACAGAGGAATCCAGTATTACATCATTAGCTGCCACCAGGGTAAATGTTTGATTTGGATGTGTAGCAGCTGCATGAAGTAAACAAATTGAAATTTAAAAATTTTCAAGTCCATACTTTCGACCTGTCAGATATAAGAAGGGTAGGATATAATAGTGGAAAGGGAATGCAGAATTACTTCCGTTTTGAATTTTAAAGTATCGGAAATATAGAGAAGAGACAACATCCACATAACATGGTTACGATGGTCAGCCATAAAGGTCTACATGTGAGACACAATCCCGAAATGTCTGAAGCGCTAATAATCTCTTTTAGTTTAGTGCAATCATCACCTCTTCATACAGGTGTAAATACATGGAAATAAATATTATAGAAAATCTTTCATGATAATAAATCACATTTCAATTATATAAAAAAGACATGATAAACTTAAATATACTAGGAATGTACACGTGCGATGCACGTAGGTGACTAATAATGAAAAATAAAATCATGAGAATTAAATAATATTTAAAGTCGTTTGAATAACATCATGTTTATAAGTATTTATCAATCTAAATATATCAAAACACAATACATAAAAATACATCATGACAATAAATCATATATATTCACTTATTTATATGACATTTTTCAATCCATGACATAATACAACTCTCTTAAATGATAAATCAACAAAAATATTTTTCATTCAAATATCATTCAAAATGAAAAAAACAATAAAAATAAAATTAACAGAATAGTGAATTTTACCAAAATCAAAACTAAAATGTACTTAAATAGAGTACACATAGACAAACGTCAAATAAAATTCTCTTAATTTACTAAATTATCATAATAATGTTAAAATAAAATCACTAAACTTGTTATTAAGGTAAATATCACTTTTGCTTTTGCTAACTTTTAACACATTGCGGATTTTATTTAATTTCTATGTTTTTTTTAGAATACATATTATAGATAATTAAGTTTATATAAGAATCAAATAATTTATAAATTAATATTGATGATTAATACTTTAAGAGAAATAAAATTTTAACATAATACCACTCATATAATTATATATAGTGAAAAAACATATATAAATAAAATAATATTTAATACTTAGTAAAAAAATTTTATATGTAAAATTGTAATATATAACAAATGATAATAAACTATCAATATAATTCATATTTATTATAA